>NC_053429.1:57590293-57632791 GCF_007990345.1 Gossypium hirsutum | reverse complement strand
TAAGATTTAACTCCTTCTGAGTAAGGAGATACTTGAGACTCTTGTGATCGGTGTAGATGATACACCTTCACCATACAGATAATATCTCCAGATCTTCAACTCAAAGACCACTGCAGCCAACTCAAAATCATGTGTTGGATAGTTTCCTTCCTGTATCTTAAGCTGACGGGATGCATAAGCCACAACCTTACATCCTACATCAGAACACACCCCAAACCGATATGCGATGCCTCACTGTATACTCAAACTCCTTGCTAGATTTAGGCTGTATCAGAATAAGAGCCTGAGTCAGAATAGACTTGAGCTCTCAAAGCTTCTCTTGCTATGCATCAGTTTAGAAAAAAGGGACACCTTACACCAAAAGCTTGCTAAGAGGAGCCACAATCAACGAGAACCTCTCGACAAACCGTCGATAGTATCCCACCAAACCTAGAAAGCTACGGATTCGATACATTCTTAAGCTCTTCCAATCCAGCACAACCTCAATCTTTCAAGGATCAAACATGATCCCCTCAGCGGAAACCAATGTGCCCTAGAAAAGTTACTTCAAGCAACCAGAACTCACACTTGCTTAACTTAGCATAAGCCGTTTCTCACGCAGAATCTGAAGCACACTCTAAGATGTTCATCATACTCATCCTCAGTCTTAGAGTATACCAAAATTTTCATCAATGAAAAACCACGATAAACTAATCTAGATAGGGTTGGAAAATTCAGTTCATCAAATCCATAAATGCAGCCGGAGATTCGTCAGACCAAAAGGCATAATAGGAACTCGTATTGTCCATAACGAGTTCTAAATCCAATCTTATAAACATCAGCTTCCTAACCCGTCAACTGATGATACCCCAGAATGAATATCGATCTTGGAAAGCACAGAAGCCCCTTGGAACTGATCAAATAAGTCACCGATCATCAGAAGTGGATACTTATTCTTCATAGTCAACTTGTTCACTATCGATTATCGATGCATATCCTTATGGTCTCATCCTTCTTCTTAATGAACAGAACTGATGCTCTCCATAGAGACACCACTAGGAGGGATGAAACCACGATCCAGAAGCTGTTGCAGTTGGGCCTTAAGCTAGTAGCACTTTCAGTACCATACGATAGGGAGTAATAAACACTGGGGTTGTACCCAGAAGTAGCTCAATCCCAAACTCAACCTCTAGACTAGGAGGCAACCTCGGTACTCATTAGGAAATACATCCAGAAAATCCTTTACTGTTCTAATATTCCCAACAAAAGAGTTTCTAAAGTAAAAACATTTATGTAAGTCAAGTACGCCTTACACCATTTTCGAACCAGTTTCTCACCACAAGAGTTGAGATCACATTGGATAGATAATCTTGACGCTTGTCGATTACAATCACTTCTCTATCATCCTCAGTCCTTAAATGACCCTCTTAGTCACACAATCTAGACTAACCCGGTACTTGACCAAGCCAGTCCATACCCAGAATCAGATCGAGTTCCCCAAATGGAAACTCTATCAGATTAGCTAGAAATACCGTCTCTTGCACTAAGCACTCCTGTATCTAACCTGAATAGATGCCCACGGACTCAATACAGTGACCTCACTCATAGTGCTCTCAACTGTAATCTCCAAGTTTCTAGATACCGTACTAGCTATGTATGAGTGAGTAGACCATGTGTCTATCAAAGCCAAATAAGGTACATCAAATATAAAGAACACACCGGTGATGAAGTCAGGAGCATCTCTGTCCTCTCAGTGACGTACAGCATAAACTAAAGCAGGTTGCCTCGCCTCCATCTGACCAGCACCTTTGTCTAGTGCTCTCTGTCCATGACCCAAACCGTTACCACCCCTAGCTTGCCTACGCCCCTAGGTGGCTGCTAAACTACCTTCTGTGGCTACACAAAACCCAATGCTTGTATCTGATCTACCCGCTGTGGAAGTCTCTAATACGGTGCTCTAAGGATCCACATCTCAGATAGGCCCTAATCCTCCTTCAACACTCGCCAGATGGTGTCTACCACAATCACCACAAGGCTGCAACCCAGCTGAAGTAGTAGGAGCCCCCACTCTAACTGGCGCATCAGACTTGACCTTTTTCTTAGGCCTCTGCACAGAACTCGAGGGCAACGAATCCTTCTTGTTCTTACCTCTCTCCCTATCTCTATTTTGGCGCTCCGCGCACTTAACATCTTCTACGATCTTCGCCTTCTCAACCAGAACAAAAAAATCACGCTCCCTCTGCAGAGCTATCAAAACCCTCAGATTATTCTAAGCCCATCTTCAAAACGGACGCACCTCTTATACTCAGATGCCACAATGCCTCGACATAGTAGCTCAACCTTAGAAATTGGCCTCATACTCAGCCACAGATCGATCACCTTGCGTGAGTTCAAGAACTCATGCCTGCGAGCATCGACGTATGTAGCTCCTACATACTTGCTCTGAAATGTAGTCTTAAAGAATTCCTAAGTCAGATGATCTGGCTGAGTGCCCTCTTTAACTGTTAACTACACTGTTAAGCCTCATCGCGAAGCAAAGAGTCTGCACCCTTCAATTTCTGCTCGGGGTACAGTCTAAATCATCCATAATCTTCTCCGTAGCCTCCAACCAATAGTCAGCCCACATTAGGGCGACTCCTGTAACACCCCTAAACAACTCAGCTCCATTAGACAAGAGTTGCTCAGTTATTGACCTTCGGCCCCCAAATCCAAAATTAGGTCTAGCGGCCCTCTCCAATATCCTCAGTATGGCCTGGGAAAATGCGTCATCCCTAACCAAAACGACTTTGAAGACCCCTTTCCAGTAGTAGGTGACACAAGTGTCTCACTAGTGTCCAAATTTGACATACTGCCTAGAGATGAAGACTCAACTCGAACACCTCTACGGCCTCTACCCACGGCCTCGAGTACCACATCTGTGAATTCTACGATTACTCATTATCTAATTTAGGTATATCTACATTAAGAGTTTTATGCATCAGTTCAATGTTTATTAATGGATATTTTATATAATAAATATCAGAAAGTTCAGTAATGTTTTCGAATTTTCAGTCTCTATTCGTTTCACTACAGTCAGAGAATACTAATATAGTGTTTTCAGAGTATGCTATTTACAGTGTTTCAAATAAATTGTCCAAGGTTCAGAATACTTACAGGATTGGTGCCGAAGACTCAGTGTACCACATACTTAATCAAAATATTTTAAATATTTGAAAACAATTCTTAAACATATTCTGGAACCTAAAATTCACAGTCGAGTTTTGTAACTGGCTCTGATACCACTAAATGTAACACGTTAAAATCGGCCTAGACGTTATGGTCGAATCTGGTGATGTCACATGGAAGGGATTTTGAAAATGGAGCTGACTCGATAAAATCTCCAAGCTTATAACCTCCTTAATTACTGTCATTTATTTCAAAACGTATATTCAATTAGTCAACTTACCTTAAAACGTATCATTTTAGCGGAAGCTTCAAAAAATCATCGTGTTTAAAGCAAATAATTCGTATTTTAAGAAAATCATGTTTTAGGTATAACCATCATAGTTATAAGCAAGTTAATCAAAAACCCAAAACCGACATCAAATAGTTTAAAAGAGTCCAGAGAGTCCCAGAAAATACAACCTATCCAATCTCAATGCAAAAACTAAATAAAACGAAACACAAAATAAAACAGTAAAAGCGGGTGGTCACCATCTAGTCTTCCACTGCACCGATCCGCCTAACTCTGTGGATTACTTGTACAAAATAATAGAAAATGGGTGAGTTTACGCAAACTCAATGTGTAACCTAGTAGAATCAGACATGCAACATACTGATCATCAAACATCAAACAAATACAAATTAGGGCCTAAGCCTATTATAGATGCAAATACAGATATGGCCTAAGCTATCTCAGATACAGATACAGATGTGCAATTCAAAATCAGAAATCAGATATCCTACCCCCATCCTCTAACACCATCTCCGAACATCCTTACACACCATGTGGGGTTTAAAACACTCACTCAGCCCTACACACCATGTTGTACCAACCCGACACATAACGGATATAATGCAGTCATGCTGCTAGATAATAGCCATAAACTGCCTTTCAAAACACTTCCTCCAATAAACATCATCCCAACCCAATAACAATATCAGAAATAGAGACGGTTTTGCAATTTAACATGCTATCAGTTAGATCACAGATAGTCATACATATCAAATAATCATACATGCACAATTCTATCATGCTCAGTATAGGATATCAGTCAAACAGATCATATAGTTTGGGGTTTTTTAGCCCTTACCGACCCTACAGTAGGTCCACAATGTTTAGGACGACCCGTGCAACCCTAGGGAAAAATTCAGATAGTGTGGCCCACACACCCAGATTGGCCTTGCCCGTATAAATCACACACCTGGCTCAGTTACCACACGCTCGTGTGGAGTGCCAGTGTGGGCCCACACGCCTAATTTGACCTAGCACGTGTGGCTCATACAGCCACACACCAGCCTTTAAAAGTGGTGTCTTACGCACGGCCTAACCTTCGTCGATCACATGTCTTGTCGTAGCACACGGCCTACCGCACGACCATGTGGCATCAACAATGGGTTTTTGGCTTTTTTTTGAATCCCATTTTTTTGCGTTTGGGTACACACCTGGTATCATTTTGACGCGAAAACTCCCGAGCCTCTAAAAGCCTAAAAACCAGTATATCCAACATCGATTTAGCAACTGATTAAAGGATTTTGACATAAATGAACTAACAGAAACTCGACTTACCACCGACGAAGAACCTTCGTTATCACTTGTTAACCAAAGAAATGAGTCTCACTGCTTGAAACCTTCACCTATACCATCAATTGTAATAGAGATCAGATCTTAATCGCTTATTACACAATTACAACGAATAGAGATAAAAGACTTACCGAACTCACACAAGTGTAAATCATGTCGCTAAGAGAGAAGATAATTAGGGAATCAAAAAGGAAAAAGAAGAGAGAAAGTTCCAAGAGAATTTCAGTAGAGTGATGAGAAAAACGGAACATCAGAAGGAGAGGAGTTTTGAAAAGAAAAAAAACAAGATAACCCCTTATATTTCTCCCCACTAACCCACTAACACCCAACTTCTCAGAATTACATTCGACCAAACACTGACGCAACACCAAGCAAAATATCACCCAAGCCGTGCAGGGATTCGAACACAGAACCTCCACACAACACACAGACTCCCTTATCACTCGAACAAGTAGCCTCATTTTGATATAGTGTGCAAATAACTAAATATAATCCCATTGAGCAAGGATAGGGCTTAAGTTAGAAAAATACCAAAATTTACCAAAGGTAAGACTTGAACTTGGGACCTCACACATACACCCAGAACATTTAGCCACTTGAACAGATACACATTTGTTTCAAGATTTATAAAAGTAGACATAAGAAATTTGGGGCGTTACAACTCTACCTCCCAAAAAGAAATTTTGACCTCGAAATTTACCTAATCAGAACAGATGAGGATACTACTAACGCATCGAGTCCTCAGGTTCCTACGTGGCCTCCATAGCATCACGATTCAGAATCTGAACCAGTTCCTTTTCAAAGGTCAATCTGGTCTACATCACGCCCGTGTGGCCCACATGTCCAGATTGGCTTTGCCCGTAGGGATTTTACGGCTTGGCCCAGTTACCACACGCCTGTGTAGCGTGCCAGGTGGGCCCATACGCCCAATTTGGCCTAGCCCATATGGCTCACACGGCCACACACTAACCTTCATACGGTCGTTTCATCACACACGGCCTACCACACGGCTGTGTAGCATCGACAGTGGGGCTTTTTGACTTTCTTCGAATCCTATTTTTCTGCGTTTTGGGTACACACCTGGTATCATTTCGACCTGAAACTCTCTAGCCTTTAAAAGCCTAAAAACTAGAATATTCAACATCGATTTAGCGACTGATTAACGTATTCTGACATAAATGAACTAACAGAAACCCGAGTTACCACCTTTGAAGAACCTTCGTTAACACTTGTTAAACCAAAAAAACAAGTCTCACTACTCGAAACCTTCACCTATACCATCAATTGTAGTAGAGATCAGATTCTTAATCACTCATTACACGACTACAACAAAAAGGGATAAAAGACTAATCGAACCAGCACAAGTGTAAATTAGGTCGCCTAGAGAGAAGATAATTAAGGAATCAAAAGGAAAAAGAAGAGAGAAGTTCGAAGAGAATTTCGACAGAGTGATAGGAGAAATAGAACGTCATAAGGAGAGGGATTTTTGAAAAAGGAAGAAAATAAGATAACCCCTTAGGTTTCTTCCCACTAACCCACTAACACCCAACTTCTCAGAATTTACATTCGATCAAACATTGATGCAACACTGAGCAAAAATATCACCCACGCTCGTGCAGGGATTCAAACACAGAACCTCCACACAACACACAGACTCCCTTACCACTAGAACCAGCAAGCTTATTCTAATATAGTGTGCAAATAACTAAATATAATCCCACCGAGCAAGGATAGGACTTAAGTCAGAAAAATACTAAAATTTACCAAAGGTAAGACTTGAACTTGGGACCTCACACACACACCCAGAACACTTAGCCACTAGAACAAATGCACATTTGTTTCAAGATTTTACAAAAGTAGACATAAGATATTTAGGGCGTTACACAAACTTACTTAACTTATCAAATTCACCTATATGCATATTTTACAAAATATGCTAAAATTAATCATCACTATTGTAACGCCTCAAACCCGGCCTAAACGTTATGGCCAAATCTAGCGAAGTCACATGAGAATATATTTAAAACCGTGTTTACCAAAAATCATTCTAGTTACCACTTTTACTTAACTCATAAAACATATATTGATTAATTTTCTTGAAAACATTTCTTAGTTCGCCGAAGCTTAAGAACAAATAAAATTGCAGTTCCAAAATTCATAAACAGTATTTTAAAATTCCAAACTTAAACCAAACAGTTTGAAACCAAAAATTACATAATTACTCCTAACTATAGTAATTAAAATAATAAAAACATTAAAAAACCTTTAAAACCAAAGTGTATGTAGTAGTGTTACCGTCGAACCCTTTCGCTGCACCGATCCACCTATTGATGGGGATTACCTGACAGACAAATGAAATAAGGGGTTAGTTTTCACAAACTCAATGTGTAACACCACTCACCTGTATCCGACACCGAGACAGGGTTCGAGGTGATACCGGACTTAAACTCAACCAACTATATAAAACCGGGCCTTAAAATTTTGATCAATTTAAAAATTTTCATTTCACATACATTTCGTCCCTTAAACGGGCTCACGAGGCCCAAAACATGCATTAGATAAGGTTCGGGACTAAACCAAGAACTTAAGAAAAACTTGAAAAAATTTCATGCTTTAAGGCTCCACACGCCTGTGTAGGTATAGAGCACACGCCCGTGTGCTAGGGGCACGCCTGTGTCCCAAACCCGTGTCCAAAAACCTGGACATTCTACCAATTTGGTTAAGAACAAATTGAAGCCGCACGACCAAGGCACACGCCCGTATCCTATGGTCGTGTCCTTCACACGGCTGAGACACATGGATGTGTCTCTTTCCCGTGTACATTACTACCATGCATACTGACTTGAAAAACTTAGGTGCAGGGGACACACAATTGGACAACACACCCATGGGGGCGGACCGTGTGTCACACACGCCTTAGACACATGCCTGTGTGTCTACCCGTGTGGACAAATACAAGGCTATTTTCCAAGCCATTTTGTCCCCCTCACAACACATTGACGCATACTTATACAATAGCATACAACATGCCAAAATTAGGCACTTAAACATTCCTATCATGTCATGACCGTGGCAATTTCACATGAAATAGATATCATAGATTTTACTCACATCTTTACCACATTCATGCCATAATCATTATAAACTCATCACGTAAATCCATAGCACATGCATGTATCTTTAAAATGAATTTACAACCCTATAATTAAAATAATCCAATACATTTGGCTAAAATAATATCACATACTCGAATATTTAAACTCCTATACATGCCATAGACTCAAAGTACTTGAAATCACTTACACCAATAGTGATAGCTTGACCGTGTGATAATATCTCCAACGAACTCCAACCCGAGAAAACTTGGCAACCCTAGAGAACATGGGAAAGGAAAAGGGTAAGCTTTATGCTTAGTAAGTTCATATGAAAACAATAAGCAACTCATTAACATGTTTTATCCAAGTTCCCAACATATTCTCAAGTCATGATAAGCTGTCTTCTTGTACAATAGTCAATAAAATATTTATATCTGGAGCTAAAAAATTCTAAATTAATTTCTGATAATTTCCCTTAAAACTATACTCATGTACCTTTCTACCATAAAATTTCCAGAATTTTTGGTTTAGGCAAATAGTACAGTTTATTCATCAAAGTTACCCCTGATTCACTGTCTGACGGTTCCAACCCTTCTGCACTAAAGTTCAATTATCTCATAGCACAAGACTTGAATAATATTTTTGTATATTTCTATTGAAATAGACTCATTAAAGATTCTAAACATATAAATTATAACTCATAACTATTTTTTTACAATTTATAAAATTTTTCTCAAATCAGAATAGGGGATTTCGAAGTTATTCTGACTCTGTCTAACACAACTTCAAATATCTCATTATAGGAAATTATTTTGCTTACATGGTTTCTTTTATAAGAAACTAGGCTCAATAATATTTAATTCCATATTTTATTCAGCCTCTAACTCATTTTATACTATTTTTAGAGTATTTTCAAATTCGTACTATGGCTGCTGTCCAATACTATTTTAGTGTAAATTAACGATGCTAAGTTTATCACACCATATTAATTCATTTCCACCATATTGGTAAGGCTACATATTCATACATCATAAGTATAGTCACAAGGTCATCACAAAATCATTCTCATAGGCATGAATTACCTATTTACATCTTCATCAAATGTGCATCATAAACTGAAATCATTTCTCATGAGCTTGGCATACATTCCTGTGTTACTCAACATGCTCATATTCATTCCTTACTAATCATATAACAGGAATTGAATTCACATCTCATCAATTTAATGAAGTACCTGTACCACTCACATTATGGTCATAACCTTTCTCATTTAGCTTAAACAGTAACTCTCACCGTTGAACCATTCAGAAGGCTATCGGATATTCACTAAGCCTCAAACATAGGGTATACATGCCATGTCCCAGACATGGTCTTACACTGGCTCTCACATATCCATGCCGATGCATGTCCTAGACATGTCTTACACTAGCACATCTCGTAGCTGATACATGTCCCAGACATGTCTTACACTATCTCTCGTCTCAATGCCGATGCCATGTCCCAGACATGGTCTTACACTGGCTCTCATAATGTGGCTGATGCATGTCCAAGACATGTCTTACACTAGCACACACACATCGCCCAATGTCATGGATGAATATCCGTTTATTCTTAAGGTTCAACCCGAAGGTTCCTCTACATCAATTCTCATCATACAAAATCATTTCCACAATCAAGAAATTTATGCTATATCAATTCAAATACGTGTAATAACGATGTAGTTATATTATTTACATAGGACTTACTCATTTCTATGGGATATCGTATTCTATTGAATTTCTAATGTCTTCTACCATCACGTGAATGTTATTAACTTTTGGCATCACTTTCATCATACTCAATATCATCAACATATAATTCAATATAACCGAAGCAAGATAGATTCAAGTATATTAACAATAACATGGATAACATGCTTATTTAGTCATACAAACTTACCTCGACACCAAATTGGTAAAAAAGGCCTAAACATCAATTTCTCGTTTTTCCTCGTTTTAAGCCCGAATTCATTTTTCATCATCTATAACATCACATTTAACTTATTAACACAATATATACTAATCAAATTAGTCCAATGACACATTTTGGCAAAATTTCTGATTTTGCCCTTATACTTTGCCAAAATTACCAAATTTCCCCTAGGCTCGTAAAATGATTTTTTATCACATTTTCTTACTCATTAAGCCTAGACAAACCATTTTCATAACTATAGAAACTTACAAATTCAATTATTTCACACATTTACACCTATTTAACAACTTTGCAAAATACCCCATTTTAAGTGTTTTCATGCAAACTTCTTTCATAAAAGTTGTTTATAACACTACCAAGACTCATATTATTCTATAAAAACTCAGCAAAGAACACATATGCTTTCATGGAAAAACCCTAGACTCTTAATCATTTTTGCAAAATAGTCCCCTCTTTTGAAAGCTCATGCTTTAGGGGTTCCAAAAATGCAAAAATTATCAAGAAAGACATTAAAAATCAGTTGCTAGCATGAGAGTTTCTTTGCTGAAATTTTCCAGCTTCTAAACCCTTTTCTTCACTGGAAAAATCGGTGGAGAGAAGATGAAGAAAAGATGATATTTTCTTTTCTTTATTTTATTACTAATTTGTTAAATAAGTCACCCAACACTTACCTAACATATTTGGCCATTTAATTCCTTGTCTCATGGCCGACCATCACTCTTTCAATGGCCTAATTTCACATTAAAACCCCCCAATTTAAGATACAAGGCAATTTAACACCTTCAGGTATTAAAACACAACTTTTACTTTTTACGCGATTTAGTCCTTTTTCGAAATTGGACTAGAAATCGCTAAAATTAATATACCAAAATTAACATGCACTTCACATTATAACACATAAAATAACATCAAAATAATTTTCTCCAGCCTCAAAATAGTGGTTCCGAAACCACTGTTCTGACTAGGCCCAAAATCGGGCTGTTACACAGTGTGTACATCCCCACAGTAAAGCATGTATGTAACCGGATAGCAGTCAAACAGTCATAATCGAGCCTGAGCTCTTAACAGGATCAGTGTAGGCCTTGGCCAACTCAGAACAGTATCAGATACATTCGGGCCTTAGCCCATATAGACATACATACATATCAATCAGAACAGTAATGCCTACCAACCTTGTACACCATCTCCGTCCAACCCAACACACCATGTGGGGATAAAATCGACTCACCCAGCCCTACACACCATCTCCGTCCAACCCAACACGTCAATGAATCGCAGAAGCCCGTTAATACGAAATCAAAATGAATGGGAGGAAGGCAAGGGAAATTTCAGCAAAAAGAAAAGAAAAAGAACGTGGAGAGGGGAAAAATAGAAGAGAATTTTGGCAGAGAGAGTTCTTTTGGGGAAACTACTCAGAAAAATCTGATAAACCCTACCACTTCAGTGTTTTAGCTCACCTCCAATTCTATCACGGTCTTAGTGGCAAAAATAATGCCCAAGCCAAGATTCGAACACAGGACCTTTAGCATAAACCCTTTCTACTTAACCACTAGACCAGCAGACCCATTTTGTTAAGTTTTTACCAATAAATTCTTATAAACCCACTAACCAAAAGCCATGTTTAATTTAAATAAAAAACCAAAATTTTCCCTAAGTTGAGACTTAAACTTGGGACTTCCCTAACACACCCACAAAGCACATAAACAAAAAAACAGACAGATATTATGCAAATTCATGCAAAAATATATTTAGATATTTTCCTATGCTACAATTTCACAAAAGCCGAAATTATAGAAATTTGGGTTGTTACAACTCTACCCCCTTAAAGAAAATTCATCCTCGAATTTTACCTGGTCAGAAAAGGTGAGGATATGCTGACGTATTGAATCCTCTGGCTCCCAAGTAGGCTCCTCAATGCTATGATTCCGCCACAGCACCTTTACTAAGGGAATAGACTTCCTACGTAAAACTTTGACATTGTGATCCAAAATTTGAACTGGCTCCTGCTCGAATGTCAGATCTGGTCTAACCTCAATTTCTTCCATAGGCACAATATGCATGGGATCAGAGTGGTAATGTCTCAACATCGAGACATGAAAAACATCGTGAATACGATCTAACTCTAGAGGTAAATCCAACTGTTATGCAACTAGCCCAACTCGCTTTAGAATCCAGTTACCCTTGCGTCTGAACCTTAGAACCTTCTTCCATGGCGAAACTTTAAGGAAGAGCAAGCCTCCTACAGAATACTCAATGTCCTTCCTATTCAAATTAGCATAAGAGTTCTGTCTATCAGAAGCCGCTTTCAGACACTCTCGAATCAACCAGACCTTATCCTCGGTCTCTGAAATTAACTCCAGACCCAGAACACGTCACTTACCCAACTTTGTTCAGCAGAAAGGGGTCCGACACTTACGACCATAAAGTGCCTCATAAAGTGCCATCTGAATACTAGATTGATAGCTGTTATTGTAAGAGAACTCTACCAAAGCCAAGTACTCCTCCTAACTACCTCAAAAATCCATAACACAGCCCCTCAACATATCCTCCAGTATCTGAATTACCATCTCCGACTAACCATCTGTTTGAGGACGAAATGCAGTACTGAAGTCAAGTCGTTATCGGAGATAATCGACACTGGAACCCCATGTAGTCTTACTATCTTTGAGATGTAAAGTTTAGCCAACTTCTATAAAGAGAAGTCTGTCCTAACAGGAATGAAGTGTGCAGACTTGGTCAATCGATTCACGACGACCCAAATAGAATCCTTCTTAATAGATGTTAGGGGTAACCCACTAACGAAATCCATCGTCACTCGCTCCCATTTCTAATTCGGTATCTTAACCGACTGTAGCAATCCCAAAGGCAACTGATGCTCAGCCTTAACCTACTGACAAGTCAGACAATGAGCAACGAAATTGGTCACTTCACGCTTCAACCTTGGCCACCAGTACAACTCTCAGATATCCTTATACACTGTATTTCAACCAAGATGCATAGTGTACGGACTACTATGTGCTTCCCTCAAAATCGACAGCCTTAAATCCCCACAATTAGGTACACATATCCTACCTTAGAAGTACAATATCCCATCATTATTCAACCCAAAATCAATAGTATTCCCAGTCTCAACCTAAAAAAATTACATCTCGAGAGTCTTATCCTCTAACTGCTTAGCTCGAATTTGCTCAATCCATATCGGCTTCACTTGTAGCTCTACTAGAAGACTCCTATTGTCACAAAGACTCAGTCGAATGAACAACACTATCAAACCAGCCATAGCCCTATGGCTTAATGCATCAGCCACCACATTGGCCTTTCTAGGGTGATACTCTATACTACAGTCATAATCCTTAAGCAGCTCAACCCATCATCGCTACCTATAATTCAACTCCTTCTGAGTGAGGAGATGTTTGAGGCTCTTGTGATCAGTGTAGATGGTACACTTATCGCCGTACAGATAGTGCCTTCAAATCTTTAATACAAAGACAACTACAGCCAACTCCAAATCACGCGTCGGATAATTAGCCTCGTGGGTCTTAAGCTGTCGAGATACATAGGCAACTACCTTACCATCTTGCATTAAGATGCAACCCAAACCCACATGTGACGCATCACTGTAAACCACGAGATCCCTACCAAGCTCAGGCTGTATCAAAACTGGAGCTTGAGTCAAAACTGTCTTGAGCTTCTTAAAGCTCTCCTGCTGTGCGTCAGTCCAAACAAAAGGAACTCCTTTACGCAGTAACTTAGTCAACGGTGCTGTGATCAATAAGAACCCTTCTACGAAGCGTTAGTAATATCCTACCAGTCCCAGAAAACTGCAGATCTATGACACATTCTTCGGTTGTTTCCAATCCAACACAGCCTCAATCTTACGAGGATCAACACGAATTCCCCCAGCAGACACCACATGTCCCAAAAAGGTTACCTCCTTAAGCCAAAATTCACATTCAGAGAACTTTGGGTAAAGTTATTTCTCACGAAAGATCTGTAGAACGACCCTGAGATGCCTATCGTGTTCGTCCTCAGTCTTAGAATACACCAGAATGTCATCTATAAACACCACAATGAAGTGATCCAAGTCGGGCTGGAACACACGGTTCATTAAATCCATAAATGCCGCTGGTGCATTAGTCAACCCAAAGGGCATAACTTGTAACAACCCAAAATTGACCCTAGTCGGGAAGTGGTTTCGGGACCACAAAATCGAGTCATAAAAATAATTAATTTCCATATTCTATGCTTATTATGTGTGTACATGAGTATGTGGAAGTTTCATTCTCCAATTTTGCCAATTGCATGAGAAATTATTAAATAGGGATCGATATGAGACATGGTGAAAATATGATAGGCTAATTTAAAATGGTCTATTAATGCATGTTGTGAAAATGATGGGTTTGCATGTCAAATTACCCAAAATTTGAGCTAGTGGTTGGCCATGCTATGGGTGGAAACATGTTGGGAACATGTTGGCCTAGTGAGGTATGTAGGAAAAAAATAAAATAAGGAATATGGGTAATAAAGAAAGGAAAAACAAAAAAATGAGTGGTTGTTTCCCCCCCCATTGCAGTGAGCTAAAGAAAGGAAAAGAAAAATTTTGTTCATCCTTTTTCATCCTCTTTTGACCGAAAATTCTAAGGGAGGAGGAAGGAGTTCTTGCTTCATGTTTGGTTTGGAAGAGAATTAGGAGGAAGTTTGGCCATGCATGTAACTAGATTGAGGTATGTTTGATATTATTCTTTGAGATTCATGTATATTTTAAGTTGTAAGTTTGAAATCTACCTAGCCATGGTTCAAACTTTGTTAAATGATGGAGATGATATTCGGCCATGCATGTTACATTCTTGGTTGGTATTTTGATGTTTGATGTTGTGGTGATGAGGCATGAAGATGAGTTAAGATTCGGCCTAGGTGGAGTTTGTGTTAATGCCATTGCATGCTAAATATGAAGCTTGTTAATGATGCATGTGATGGTGGATTGATGATTCTTGAATCTCTTTTTTTTTTAGCATTTTTGAGTGAGCACATATGTGCATTGGTTGCTAGATGGGGAAGAATCGGCTAGCAAGTTGTGTGCTAAGGCCGAATATAATTTTTGTAGGTTAATGAGTAATGCATGTGCTAAATTGATGGAAAGGGAGAGGATGCTTTACTAGTGTATAAATGATATAAAGATTTTAGAAATTATTTTTTGGTTAGGTGTATGTATGATTAGGTATATTCGGCCATATGAGTAAATATATAGATGATGTTAAAATTGATTATGTATAATGGGCCATATAGGGTACACATTGTGATATTAACTTTGATTCTCTATAATTGATCAAGTGGGTGATTAGTAAGGGTGATTGCCGAATATACTAACATACATATGCATGTGTAATTGGATTGTAAATATTTAGCAAGGCGGTTAAACTAGTTGATTTATTGATTAAGCTCAAGGAGTTAAAGGAGGAGAATCGAGCAAAGGCAAAGAAAAGATCATCGAGTAGCCGAGTTGGAACCATCTTACCCAACACAAGTAAGTCATTAAGCATATCTTTGGTATTGATTAAAGGATCGTAATACCTACACCATTGTGTTTAATGAGATGAAATGTATACAAATGAATATGTAAGTAGAGATGAAATTTGTCGAATGTAAAAAGGAAGTGAAGCCTATTGAGTGGCTGGTTTTCGGCACTAAGTGTGCGGGCAATAAGTGTTCACGGTCAAGAGATTGGCACTAAGTGTGCGGGTTTAAATTGTACAGCACTAAGTGTGCGAGTTTAAAGTACATGGCACTAAGTGTGCGCGGTTGATTATTAAGCACTATGTGTGCGAACCCAATATATATTTTCTATAAATTATTTACATTAAGGGTGCGACTTTACCGAGTCGATTTTGGACAGCGGAAAAGGTAAGTGTGCGAACTTGAAATGCATGGCACTAAGTGTGTGAGTTTAAAGTACATGGCACTAAGTGTGCGCGGTTGATTATTAAGCACTATGTGTGCGAACTCAATATATATTTTCTATAAATTATTTACATGAAGGGTGCGACTTTACCGAGTCAATTTTGGACAGCGGAAAAGGTAAGTACCTTGAGTTCATGGCTAATAGGCGCTATGTTTATATTTGGAGTTGAGCTTGGTAAGTTTTGAACCTATGTGACGATTATAGTTGAAGTCACGTACATAAGGTTCATTGTGGAATAGGTGAAAGTTCGTTTAATTGTATGATTATAACGAAAATAAAATGATGTATGAAAGGCCAATGTAGGACTTGGTATGAGATTGAACCATAGGGTTTAAGGAACTATGGTATAGTTTGGTATGGATGGAGTACTTAACCTCATTTCATTGTTTCCTGTTGTGATAATTTTATTAATGGATGGTTGTGGAATGCTTATGGCTTACTGAGTTATATACTCATTCGGTGTTTGCTTGTCACCTATTCTAGGTTTCTTGGACTCGTCTCTTTTTGCGTGATCGTGCCGTCGTCGAAGTCATCACACCGGCTAGCAACCTTTGGTATTTTCTTCTTAGTTGGTCTAAGAGAACATTTCGGCATGTATAGGCTAATATTTTTGTTGAAATTTGGTATGTAAACTTTTAGCCATGCGAAAATGGCATAATGTTCGGTTGAATTTGGTTCTAATGTTGGGTCGTAAGTCTTGGTAATACGATTTTTATGCCATATGTCATGGTTGATTATTTTGGTGTTAAAATTATGATATGGCAATAGTGTAGTAGGGGGATGTTTGACAATGATTAGCCTTTGGCATGGCTAGTCATGATCATAATTTGTGATATGTATGACGAATCACTAGTTAGATCAAGGAGAAATCACGAAATGGGCATAGTTGCTTTCATAACAGATGCTGGCAGCAGCAGTGACGTGAGATTGAAAAATCACTAAAAATAGTAGGAGTGGGATTAATTGATGAATAAATTATGTATTCGAAGCTCGATGAGTCTATTTTCATATAGAAGCAACGAAAAGATATATGGACAGTATGTTAAGAGATATCAGGTTCTCGTGAGACAGGCCAGAACGGTTTCTGGATTCCCTGTTCCGACTTTGGAAATTCATTATAAATTAACCAGAGACAATTAGGATCATACCATATTGGATAGATTCCTCTCTGAGTCTAGTTTCTATAAAACAAACGGCATCAGTATTGAAGCTCTGTGCAGGGAGATATCCAGGTCGTAATGCGCAAAGGTCAGTGTAGTCGATCCCTGTAACATGGGAGACTTTGACTAATAAACTGTACTAATTGGCCCGACCAAAAATTCTAGAAAAAATATGTAGATGGGCATATGAGTCTAGTTCAGGGAAAAATCACGAAACTGATTTTGAGTTGTGAAACTCAAGATATGATTTTTAAAGCGACTAGTACGCAGATTGGCAGTGTCTGAGAAATATTTTTATAAAGGGTTTAAAGTCTGCTACACCTCGTGTTCGACTCCGGTGTCGGTCTCGGGTTCGGGGTGTTACATTTGATTGGTATCAGAGCTATGTTTAGTCGGTTCTAGGACTACCATAGCACGTATGATCTAGCTATACATGCCGAATGTTAATGTTTAACTGTGTGATGACTTCTGACAGTTAAAATTTATGTTTTGATTAGTAAATGGATCCCGGTGTAGAGAGAACCTTGGCGGATGACATTGAAAGTGTACGGCTGCTCCTGCACAAGGGACACCGCTGTTGAACCTCAGTCATCTGCGAATAATCAAGGTGAGGGGGCTAAACAAGCCTTCTTTACCATGATGAATGAGTGGGTCGCGCAGTATGCCCGAACCAATCCGGCTGTCCAACAATTCCCGAATTTGAATAATCCACCCCCGGAGCCAGTAATGCCATCAGTTACTGATCCTGTGAGGCTGAGTAAGCCACCTGTAGACTTGATTAGGAAGCGCGGGGCTGAGGAGTTCAGGGCCATAGTTACTGATGATGCTGAAAGGGCCGAGTTCTGGCTTGATAATACCATTCGGGTGTTTGATGAACTGTCATGCACACCCGATGAATGTCTAAAGTGTGCTATATCCTTGTTGCGGGACTCAGCCTACTATTGGTGGAGGACCCTGATTTCCATAGTCCCAAACGAACGAGTAACTTGGGACTTCTTTCAGACGGAATTTCGAAAGAAATATATTAGTCACGGTTCATTGATCAAAAGCGTAAGGAATTCTTGGAACTCAAGCAAGGCCGTATGACAGTATCTAAATACGAACATGAATTCGTAAGACTCAGTAGGTATGCCCGGGAGTGTGTAGCTGATGAGGTTGCTATGTGCAAAAGATTCGAAGAAGGATTGAATGAAGATTTAAAGCTACTAATGGGTATTTTGGAAATAAAAGAATTCGTAACACTAGTCGAACGAGCCTGCAAGGCGGAAGAACTTGGAAAGGAGAAGAAGAAGGCTGAATTTGAAGCTAGAGACTACCGTAAAAGATCGATGGGTAAAGCTCCGTTCTCAGCCGTAAAGAAGTTCAGGGAGGACACTAATAAGTCGAGGACGACTGCGGGAATTTCCATCAGAGCAAGACCATCGACGGACTCCCGAGCTACTTCGGTAGCTAGTGTGGGCAATAATCGTCTAGAGAAACCTGAATGTCCCCAATGTGGAAGACGACACATAGGTGAATGTTGGGGTAAGTCTATTAACAGGGCCTGTTACGGATGCGGTTCGAAGGACCACTTCTTAGCGATTGCACGGAGCTTGATGAGAAGAATAAGATTCAAGGTGCAAGACCTAGTGGAGTGACAACTAGAGGTAGACCACCGAGAATTTTAGGAGGTAGGGGTGGTAGTCAGAGAGGGGCCTCTGATACGGCTGTTCGAGCTGAGAACTGCACTCCTGCTAGAGCATATGCCATCCGCGCACGAGAGGAGGCATCCTCCCCTGACGTCATCACTGGTACCTTCACTCTCTTTGATACTAATGTGATTGCATTGATTGACCCTGGCTCTACTCATTCATATGTATGTGAAACCTTAGCATCCAGTAAGACTCTACCTGTTGAGTCTACTGAGTTCGTAATTCGGGTGTCAAATCCCTTGGGTCGTTACGTGCTTGTCGACAAAGTGTGTAAGAGATGTCCCCTAGTAATTCGAGGTTCTTGTTTTCCGGTGGACTTGATGCTTTTGCCGTTTGATGAATTGATGTATTCTTGGTTTGGATTGGCTGACCGCGCATGATGCGGTTGTGAATTGCAAAAGCAAGACTATTGATTTGAGGTGCGCAAATAACGAGGTAATCCGAGTTGAGTCTACGGATTTGAAGGGGTTGCCAGCTGTAATATCAGCAATGTTGGCCCAGAAATATGTAAGAAGAGGGTGCGAAGCATACCTTGCGTATGTATTTGATGATAAAGAATTAGAAAAGAAACCCGAATCTGTGCGGGTGGTTTGTGAATACCCGGATGTTTTTCCTGAAGAATTACCGGGTTTACCACCTGTTCGGGAGGTAGAGTTTGGTATTGAGCTTGTACCTGGGACTACGCCGATTTCGATAGCTCCGTATCGTATGGCACCAACCGAGTTAAAAGAGTTAAAATCTCAGTTGCAAGAATTGACGGATAGAGGTTTTGCTCGACCAAGTTTCTCACCTTGGGGTGCACCAGTATTGTTCGTGAAAAAGAAGGACGGAACCATGAGGTTGTGCATTGACTATCGTCAACTGAATAAAGTGACGATAAAGAACAAATATCCGTTGCCGCGCATCGATGATTTGTTCGACCAACTGAAGGGAGCCTCAGTGTTCTCAAAAATAGATTTGAGATCGGGCTATTATCAGTTGCGAATTCGAGATTCGGACATACCCAAAACTGCTTTCAGAACGAGGTACGGTCACTACGAGTTCTTAGTGATGCCGTTTGGGCTCACTAATGCCCCTGCAGTATTTATGGATTTGATGAATCGGATCTTCAGACCATATTTGGATCGGTTCGTAGTTGTGTTCATTGATGACATCTTGGTCTATTCAAGAGATGAGATCGAACATGCTGAACACTTGAGATTAGTGTTGCAAGTTTTGCGGGATAAGAAGTTATATGCTAAGTTCAGTAAGTGTGAGTTCTGGTTAAGAAAGGTTAGCTTCTTGGGTCATGTGGTATCCGCATCGGGTATTCGAGTTGACCCGAACAAAATCTCAGCCATACTTAACTGGAAACCTCCGAGAAATATTACTGAGGTTCAGAGCTTTTTGGCACTCGCCGGTTATTACCGACGATTTGTCAAAGGTTTCTCGATGATAGCCACACCAATGACGAAGCTACTTCAAAAGGATGCTAAGTTCGAATGGACGGAGAAATGTCAGAAAGGCTTCGATCAACTGAAAACTCATTTGACTGAAGCTCCAATTTTAGTGCAACCCGAATCAGGCAAAGAGTTTGTCATTTATAGTGACGCATCCCTACTCGGGTTGGGTTGCGTATTGATGCAAGAAGGTCGAGTTGTGGCCTATGCGTCGAGACAATTGAAGCCACACGAGAGAAATTATCCAACCCACGATCTCGAGCTAGCCGCCATCGTATTTGCTTTGAAAATATGGCGACATTATTTGTTTGGCGAAAAGTGCCATGTATTTTCGGATCACAAAAGTCTCAAATATTTGATGACTCAAAGAGACTTAAATCTGCGACAAAGACGTTGGCTTGAGTTGTTGAAAGATTACGAGCTTGTCATTGATTACCACCCGGGAAAGGCTAATGTGGTTGTGGACGCCTTAAGCCGGAAATCGCTATTTGCTTTACGAGCGATGAATGTGCACTTGTCTGTTCTACCCGACAATGTGTTAGTAGCTGAATTAAAGGCCAAACCATCATTGATTCATCAAATTCGTGAAGCTCAGAAAGTCGACGATGAATTGGTTGCAAAACGGGCTGAATGTATTCCGAATATGGAATCCGAATTTCAAATTGATGAGGACGATTGTTTGAGGTTCAGAATTCGTTTGTGTGTTCCAAGAAATTCGGAACTCATTTCGATGATTCTGAACGAAGCCCATTGTAGCCGAATGTCAATTCACCCGGGGAGTACGAAAATGTACAACGATTTGAAACGTCGATTTTGGTGGCATGGTATGAAACGGGACATCTCCGACTTTGTTTCGAGATGTTTAATATGTCAACAAGTGAAAGCGGAACATCAAGTGCCTTCAGGATTACTTCAGCCGATCATGATACCCGAGTGGAAATAGGATCGAGTCACAATGGACTTTGTGTCCGGACTACCATTGTCAACAAGTAAGAAGGATGCGATTTGGGTTGTTGTTGATAGACTGACTAAGTCGGCTCACTTTATCCCCGTGCATACGGATTTTTCATTGGATAAACTAGCCGAATTGTATGTTTCTCAGATTGTGAGATTACATGGAGTACCTATTTCTATCATGTCGGATAGAGATCCGAGATTCACCTCGCGATTTTGGAAGAAATTGCAAGAAGCTTTGGGTACCAAGCTGCATTTTAGCACCGCTTTTCATCCCCAAACCGATGGTCAATCCGAGCGGATAATTCAGATACTCGAGGATATGCTGAGATGCTGCATCCTTGAGTTTAGTGGTTCATGGGAACGGTATGCACCTTTGATTGAATTCGCTTACAACAATAGTTTTCAATCAAGTATTAAGATGGCACCTTACGAGGCTTTGTACGGTCGTAAATGCCGTACACCATTGTTTTGGACCGAGCTCGGTGAAAGTAAAATTTTTGGAGTTGATTTGATTAAAGATGCCGAACAGAAAGTAAAGGTAATCCGTGAAAGTCTGAAGGCAGCCACATATCGTCAGAAATCGTATGCGGACTTGAAACGAAAGGACATTGAATATCAGGTGGGAGATAAAGTGTTCCTTAAAGTTTCACCTTGGAAAAAGGTACTCAGGTTTGGCCGTAAGGGCAAGTTGAGCCCGAGATTCATTGGGCCGTACGAGATCTCCGAACGAGTTGGTCCGCTTGCGTATAGATTGATTTTGCCCCCTAAGCTTGAAAAGATTCACGACGTCTTTCATGTTTCGATGCTTCGACGCTATCGATCTGATCCATCGCATATAATTAGCCCATCAGAGGTTGAAATTCAAGCCGATATGAGTTATGAAGAAGAACCGATACGTATCCTAGCTCGTGAAGTGAAGGAGTTGCGAAACAAAAGGGTTCCGTTAGTGAAGGTGTTATGGCTCAAACATGGGATCGAGGAAGCTACTTGGGAAACCGAGAGCTCGATGAAAGAACGATACCCAAACCTATTTACCTGTAAGATTTTCGGGGACGAAAATTTCTTAAGTGGGGGAGAGTTGTAACAGCCCAAAATTGACCCTAGTCGGGAAGTGGTTTCGGGACCACAAAACCGAGTCATAAAAATAATTAATTTCCATATTCTATGCTTATTATGTGTGTACATGAGTATGTGGAAGTTTCATTCTCCAATTTTGCCAATTGCATGAGAAATTATTAAATAGGATCGATATGAGACATGGTGAAAATATGATAGGCTAATTTAAAATGGTCTATTAATGCATGTTGTGAAAATGATGGGTTTGCATGTCAAATTACCCAAAATTTGAGCTAGTGGTTGGCCATGCTATGGGTGGAAACATGTTGGGAACATGTTGGCCTAGTGAGGTATGTAGGAAAAAAATAAAATAAGGAATATGGGTAATAAAGAAAGGAAAAACAAAAAAATGAGTGGTTGTTCCCCCCCCATTGCCGTGAGCTAAAGAAAGGAAAAGAAAAATTTTGTTCATCCTTTTTCATCCTCTTTTGACCGAAAATTCTAAGGGAGGAGGAAGGAGTTCTTGCTTCATGTTTGGTTTGGAAGAGAATTAGGAGGAAGTTTGGCCATGCATGTAACTAGGTTGAGGTATGTTTGATATTATTCTTTGAGATTCATGTATATTTTAAGTTGTAAGTTTGAAATCTACCTAGCCATGGTTCAAACTTTGTTAAATGATGGAGATGATATTCGGCCATGCATGTTACATTCTTGGTTGGTATTTTGATGTTTGATGTTGTGGTGATGAGGCATGAAGATGAGTTAAGATTCGGCCTAGGTGGAGTTTGTGTTAATGCCATTGCATGCTAAATATGAAGCTTGTTAATGATGCATGTGATGGTGGATTGATGATTCTTGAATCTCTTTTTTTTTAGCATTTTTGAGTGAGCACATATGTGCATTGGTTGCTAGATGGGGAAGAATCGGCTAGCAAGTTGTGTGCTAAGGCCGAATATAATTTTTGTAGGTTAATGAGTAATGCATGTGCTAAATTGATGGAAAGGGAGAGGATGCTTTACTAGTGTATAAATGATATAAAGATTTTAGAAATTATTTTTTGGTTAGGTGTATGTATGATTAGGTATATTCGGCCATAGGAGTAAATATATAGATGATGTTAAAATTGATTATGTATAATGGGCCATATAGGGTACACATTGTGATATTAACTTTGATTCTCTATAATTGATCAAGTGGGTGATTAGTAAGGGTGATTGCCGAATATACTAACATACATATGCATGTGTAATTGGATTGTAAATATTTAGCAAGGCGGTTAAACTAGTTGACTTATTGATTAAGCTCAAGGAGTTAAAGGAGGAGAATCGAGCAAAGGCAAAGAAAAGATCATCGAGTAGCCGAGTTGGAACCATCTTACCCAACACAAGTAAGTCATTAAGCATATCTTTGGTATTGATTAAAGGATCGTAATACCTACACCATTGTGTTTAATGAGATGAAATGTATACAAATGAATATGTAAGTAGAGATGAAATTTGTCGAATGTAAAAAGGAAGTGAAGCCTATTGAGTGGCTGGTTTTCGGCACTAAGTGTGCGGGCAATAAGTGTTCACGGTCATGAGATTGGCACTAAGTGCGCGGGTTTAAATTGTACAGCACTAAGTGTGCGAGTTTAAAGTACATGGCACTAAGTGTGCGCGGTTGATTATTAAGCACTATGTGTGCGAACCCAATATATATTTTCTATAAATTATTTACATTAAGGGTGCGACTTTACCGAGTCGATTTTGGACAGCGGAAAAGGTAAGTGTGCGAACTTGAAATGCATGGCACTAAGTGTGTGAGTTTAAAGTACATGGCACTAAGTGTGCGCGGTTGATTATTAAGCACTATGTGTGCGAACTCAATATATATTTTCTATAAATTATTTACATGAAGGGTGCGACTTTACCGAGTCAATTTTGGACAGCGGAAAAGGTAAGTACCTTGAGTTCATGGCTAATAGGCGCTATGTTTATATTTGGAGTTGAGCTTGGTAAGTTTTGAACCTATGTGACGATTATAGTTGAAGTCACGTACATAAGGTTCATTGTGGAATAGGTGAAAGTTCGTTTAATTGTATGATTATAACGAAAATAAAATGATGTATGAAAGGCCAATGTAGGACTTGGTATGAGATTGAACCATAGGGTTTAAGGAACTATGGTATAGTTTGGTATGGATGGAGTACTTAACCTCATTTCATTGTTTCCTGTTGTGATAATTTTATTAATGGATGGTTGTGGAATGCTTATGGCTTACTGAGTTATATACTCATTCGGTGTTTGCTTGTCACCTATTCTAGGTTTCTTGGACTTGTCTCTTTTTGCGTGATCGTGCCGTCGTCGAAGTCATCACACCGGCTAGCAACCTTTGGTATTTTCTTCTTAGTTGGTCTAAGAGAACATTTCGGCATGTATAGGCTAATATGTTTTGTTGAAATTTGGTATGTAAACTTTTAGCCATGCGAAAATGGCATAATGTTCGGTTGAATTTGGTTCTAATGTTGGGTCGTAAGTCTTGGTAATACGATTTTTATGCCATATGTCATGGTTGATTATTTTGGTGTTAAAATTCATGATATGGCAATAGTGTAGTAGGGGGATGTTTGACAATGATTAGCCTTTGGCATGGCTAGTCATGATCATAATTTGTGATATGTATGACGAATCACTAGTTAGATCAAGGAGAAATCACGAAATGGGCATAGTTGCTTTCATAACAGATGCTGGCAGCAGCAGTGACGTGAGATTGAAAAATCACTAAAAATAGTAGGAGTGGTATTAATTGATGAATAAATTATGTATTCGAAGCTCGATGAGTCTATTTTCATATAGAAGCAACGAAAAGATCATATGGACAGTATGTTAAGAGATATTCAGGTTCTCGTGAGACAGGGCCAGAACGGTTTCTGGATTCCCTGTTCCGACTTTGGAAATTCATTATAAATTAACCAGAGACAATTAGGAGTCATACTATATATGGATAGATTCCTCTCTGAGTTTAGTTTCTATAGAAATAAACGGCATCAGTATTGAAGCTCTGTGAAGGGAGATATCCAGGTCGTAATGAGCAAAGGTCAGTGTAGTCGATCCCTGTAACATGGGAGACTTTGACTAATAAACTGTACTAATTGGCCCGACAAAAAATTCTAGAAAAAAATATGTAGATGGGCATATGAGTCTAGTTTCACGGAAAAATCACGAAACTGATTTTCGAGTTGTTAAACTGAAGATATGATTTTTAAAGCGACTAGTACGCAGATTGGCAGTGTCTGAGAAATATTTTTATAAAGGGTTTAAAGTCTGCTCACACCTCGTGTTCGACTCCGGTGTCGGTCTCGGGTTCGGGGTGTTACATAATGTCTGACCCTCAAAACTGTCAACGCAATCAAAGGTATTGGCATAATAAGATGTATCTCCACCTTTACCTTTTCCACAAAGATTCGGGGAGAATGAATAGGGTAAGCAGTACCAACAGCTCCTGAACATACTGAAGCAACTTCAGGGAAATATTCCTTTAGTAGGCGCTCTTGTGCAAATTTTGAATTATGGGAAATTTATGAAGGAGCTCCTGTCCACATGAAGAAGCTCAGTGATATTGAGACTATTGTACTCATAGAAGGCTGTAGTGTTGTTTTGACAAATAAGTTGCCCCGAAAATGAAAGATCCTAGGAGCTTTACCATCCCATGTTCAATTGGCAACCATTATTTGGGCAAGGCTTTATGCGACTTGGGAGCTAGCATCAACCTAATGCTACTATCCTTTTTCAAAATTTTGGGAATTAGTCACATAAAACCTACTGCAGTGACATTGCAACTAACAGATTGATCCTTGGCTCAACCTGGAGGGCAAATCAAAGACATCTTAGTTTGTGTGGATAAATTTATTTTTTTGGCTAATTTTATCATACTTGACTGCGAGGCAAACAAGAGGGTTCCCATAATCTTAGGATGACCATTTTTAGCCACCGGACGAACTCTTATTGATGTTTACAAAGGTGAACTGACTATGGGACTCAATGATGAGTACATTACCTTCAGTTTTTTTGAATCTATTCAATGCAATGATAAAGAAGAATACCATACTGTTGATGTGCTAGATGATCTAATTGAGGAAGAATTCAATGACCAAAGCATAATACTTTCTGAGGAGTTTGTAGTGACATCTGATGATGAATTTTTAGATGATTGTGATAGCATGGTTGAAGTTAATAGTATCGAACTCAGGCATGGATGACAAATTGAATCCTTAGACTTAGCCAACAAAACAACCCCAATTTTTAAGACATTTATTGACAAAGCTCCTATTCTGGAATTGAAACCACTACCTACTCATCTTAAATACTTCTTTCTTGGTGCTAACAATAATCTCCCAGTTATTGTCTCTGTAACACTAGATGTAACTTAATAAGAGAAATTGGTCCATATTCTCAAGCAACATAAATGAGCTATTGCTTGGAGTATTACCGATATTCGAGGCATTAGTCCATCTTTTTGCATGTACAAGATCAAGTTGGAAGATGAAGGCAATCGATTGAGCAACAAAGAGATTAAACAAGAAGATGAAGGAAGTTATTAAGAAAGAAATTATAAAATGGCTTGATGCTGGAATTATTTACCCTATTTTTGATAGCAATTGGTTAAGTCTAGTGCAATGCGTTCCTAAAAAGAGTGGCATCATTGTGGTTAGTAATGACAAAGACGAATTAATTCCTACACGCATTCCTATTGTAACATCCCAAATTAGGGCCTAGTCGGAATAGTAGTTTTGAGACCACAAATTTGAGATAGAAATAATTATTCTATGATTCTTATGAGGTTTACGTCATGAATGCATGCTTATATGAAAGTTTCATGAAGAAATTCTATGCATAAAATGTCTAATTGAATTTTAGGGACCAAATTGAATAAGATGCAAAACTTGCATTCTAGAAGCTTTAAGCATGAAATTGCTTTAGAATACGAATTAGAGGGTCCTAATTAGCAATTTGACCAATTTTTATAATTTTGGACAAAAATGGCCATGCATAGAAAAAATTTGAAAGAAAAACCTTAAGGGCATTTTGGTCATTTGGTAATTAAAAGAATAAAAAGGGAAAAATAAGTCAAAATTGGTGTCCGTCTTCTTCTCCCATTACGGAAAATTGCAAGACACCATAGCTAGGTGTTCAACATTTCCAAGCTTGATTGTCAGTGCTCCTTAGCCTCGTTTTTAATGTTCTTTGTATTTTTGAAGTCCTTGAAGCATAATTTACCCATTTCTAGCTATATTTTGAGCTAGGGTTCATGTATGAAATTTGACACATGTGTACCATGCATGTATTTTGATGATTAATGGAGAAATATGAATGTTTGATGAATGCCAAACATCATTTACTAGGTGATTTTTAGTATCAGGTCGGTTATAAAGTATTCTTGAAAGTGTCTCTATGGAAAAAGGTTTTGAGATTCTGTAGAAAAGGCAAGTTGAGTCCTCGTTTTATAGGACCGTATGAGATTACTGAAAGAATAGGGCCTGTTGCTTATCAATTGGCCTTGCCAGCTGAGTTAGATAAGATTCACAATGTTTTTCATGTATCCATGTTGCGTTGATATAGATCCGATCCTTCTCATGTGATTGCAACAACAGAGGTTGAAATTAGATAGGATATGACTTATGATGAGGAACCGATTAAGATCTTGGCTCAGAAAGTTAAGCAATTGAGAAACAAAAGTGTTGCAGTTGTGAAAGTTTTATGGAAAAGACATGGGGTTGAAGAGGCTACATGGAAGCCAGAGAAGACTATGAGGAAACAATACCCAAACCTTTTTACAGATAAGATTTTCGGGGATGAAAATCCCTAAAGGGGGAGAGTTGTAACATCCAGAATTAAGGCCTAGTCAAAACAGTGGTTTTGAGACCACAAATTTAAGATAGAAATAATTATTATATGATTCTTATGAGGTTTATGTTATGAATGCATGCTTATATGAACATTTCATGAAGAAATTCTATGCATAAAACGTCTAATTGAATTTTAGGGACCAAATTGAATAAGATGCAAAACTTGCAATCTAGAAGCTTTAAGCATGAAATTGCTTTAGAATATGAATTAGAGGGTCCTAATTAGCAATTTGACCTGTATCAGTCCAGTATTCAGATGGCACCATATGAGGCATTGTATGGTCGTAGGTGTCATACTCCTACATGTTGGACTTAACTGGGTGAGCGACGAGTTCTGGGGCCAGAGTTGGTTTCTGATACCGACGAAAAGGTGAAGTTGATTCGAGGTCGGCTAAAAGAAGCATCTGATAGGCATAAGTCTTATGCATACTTAAAGCGTAAAGAGATCGAGTACTCTGTAAGGGATTATGTCTTTCTAAAGGTCTCACCATGGAAGAAAATTCTGAGGTTTGGACGGAAAGGCAAATTGAGCCCTAGATTCATCGGACCTTACCGGGTATTAAAGCGTGTGGGACCGGTTGCCTATAAACTCGAGTTGCCTCCTGAATTAGACAGAATTCATGAAGTGTTCCACGTCTCCATGTTGAAGCGATACCACTCTAATCCCTCACACATAGTGCCAATTGAGAAATTTGAGATTAGACCTGATCTAACTATCAACGAAGAATCGGTACAGATACTGGATCGTTATGTTAAGGTATTAAGGAGGAAATCAGTCCCACTGGTCAAAGTGCTATGGCATAATCACGGTTCAGAAGAAGCTATGTGGGAACCTAAAGAGGCGATGCGACAACAATACCCTCACTTATTCTGACCAGGTAAATTTTGAGTCCAAAATTTCTTTTAGGGGGTAGAGTTGTAATGCCCCAAAAATATAGGGTCTGTAATTTTGCCTGATTTGGCATAAATTCCATGTTTACTTTAATGGCTAGGTGATTGGGGTGTGTTTGTGAGTGTTTAGGAAGTCTTGGGTTCAAGCTCTGGCTTTTGCAGAATTTTTGATTTTGCTCTTAAAAGAATCTAGGTACTGGCACATGGGCTTTATAAATAAATGTGGTGGATTTATGTCACAAGTGAGCTTGTGGTCTAGTGGTGGTGGCGTGACATGGTTATTGTGAGAGCTTGGGTTCGAATCCCATTGAATGCAAAGGGATATTTATTTTATTTCTTTGTGGTGAGAGAGGTGGAGTTTGACTGAAAATCTACTGGATGAGGTTTTAAATGGTCAAGGAGGAGAGAACCAGGGATATGGGTGGTAGTTGGGTGATATGGAGGAGAATTAGGAGGAGGAGATCAAGGAATTCAAAACTTGGAGAGTTGTAGCTGATTGGGGAAGCTTGTGTGTGCAAATTCGGCTAGAGGTCTCTTTTGTGTGTATTTCAGCATTTTGAGAGCGTTTTGGGGTATTTTTCTTGGTGCCAATTTCGAGTTTTGGTGTTGTGACACCTAGTTTTGGTTTTTCCGAAGTGCTAAATTTTCTTGTTTTCTTTTCTCTTGCGATTTAGTGCTCTACCTTGGTGACCAAATTGCTATTGGGAATTTTCTTTACTTTCTTTCTTTAAGCTGAACCTTGCCTTTTCCTCCTCTGAATCTTAATTCTTTGTTTGGCCGAACCTTTGTCCCTCTTCTCTCATATTCAAGTCGACTATACTTTTCTTTCTTTCTCTCTCTCTTTGTTCAAGTTTTGGTGGTGGTGGTTCTAATCATTCGTTTCGGATTGAAATCTTTGACCCTCTGCGTGATATGAGGTTCATTGGGTCCTCAGTGTCCTGAGGGGTTTATTAGAAGTACTAAAGCTTTTAGAACCTCTTTCTTGATTTCGATCTAAGTTAATCAACAAGAAAGGGTGATCGGTTCTAGCCAACTATCATAGAAGAGTAGCGGTATTTTCTCAACCAAGGTTCGGAGAGCGTGGATCTTACCTAGTTTTCGCAAAAAGGTGTGTAACCATACACCCAATTTTGCTATAGTCAAAATGTTGGATAAAGGTGTGTACTCACACCACTATGTTACAGTGAATCGGCAAAAGCTGAAAAGCTGAAAAGCCGAAACTTCAACATTTGAGGCCTCACGAGCGTGCGAACACTCGTGTGGTAAACTGAGCCCACAAATCATGGGCGACAGACTGTAGAGGCCACCACGAGCGTTCTTGTGGGCTTGGACCGTTATGGGCCTCATTAGGCCGAGATGGGCGGTGTGGGCCCAATAGGCTCGTGGGTAGCACATAGATAAAATTTACAGTAAGTGACAAATAATGGAGTGGGCTATGGTGATCGCATAGTCGCGACTAAATTTGGGCTAAATGGGCCACACGAGCGTGTAGGCCCACTTGGGCCCAGTAGTGGGCCTTGGGCTCATTTTCACTGTTTTGGCCATATGGGTTATCTGAGTCGTTAGAGACGACTGTAGACCTTTTGAAGGGTCGTTATCTGTATCGAGACCCCAAAATTAGCTAAATGACTGAAATACCCTTGAGGGGTAAAATTACTATTCTACCCCTAACCGATGAAATGACCATTATACCCCTTGTGGTAGGTTAGTTGATGTGTGTTTGACATTTATATGATCGGTTTGAGTATGACATACTACATACACGTAATTTTTATGACATAACATACTACATGGGGTTGGGTTTCTGATTTGGAGGAAGTACTGTATTAGTGGCCTTGCCACGTAATTACTGCTCTGATGGCTTTGCCACGTTTACTGTTTTTAACAGCTTTACTGCGTTATCGTTAGTAGCTTCACTACGATATTGGTGTGTTGGCTAGGTGGGTCGATTTAATCCCCCCATGGTGTGTTGGTTGGTACGAGTAGTGTGTTGGTTGGATTGGGGTGCGTTACATGACTGTAGTGTACTGATACTGAATTGGGCTAAGGCTCACACTGTTACTGTATAGGGCTAAAGCCCAGACTCTTCAGTTACTAATTAGGGCTATGGCCCAGACTAGTCTGCATGTATTGTTCACTGTCTGACTGTTTGGGGGATTACACATTGAGTTTTCACAAACTCACTCTTTCTTTTAATTGTACAGGTATTCCCCAGCCTTAGACGATTTAGAGCTGCGAGGGACTCGGAGGTGGCCATATGATCGCGAATGATTTACTTATGACTTTATTTATTTAAAGATTTTATATTTGGGTGTTACTTATGTAATAAGGCCGTTTTTGGGTTTTAATTTTTAATTGGGCTTTGGATTAAATATTTTTAAACTGCTAGTCTAGGTAAAGATGATTTTGTAAAACAATTACTGATTTCTAAAACACGCGTTTTAAGCTTCATCGACTGAAAAAGTTTACGCGTTTTTAAATCAATTTAATATAACACTGATGGTTAATAAGGTAAACGTTTTGACGAGAAATTTTTTTAAATAATAATAAAAGGATTTAAATTCAAAAATGGATTTTTTCTGAAAAGATCAGTTCCTGAAAAACACTTCGATGTGACACACGAGATTCGGCTAGGCCGGGTTTGGGGTGTTACATTTAGTGGTATCAGATTCAGGCTACAAAACTCGGTTATGGAATGGGTTTTTGAAAAGTTGAATTTTAAACGTTTTGATTGCAAATGTTGCACACGAAGTCTCTTGCACCAAATTTGTAAGTTTTCTGACACTATTTATTGTTATAGACTGAAATGTATTACTGAGGGACTACTATAGGTAGTAGAACTATACTATAACTCTTTAGTTAGAGTAAACTGAGACTATAGAAGGCTGAAAACTGTAGTAGGAATCTGTTCTGCGGAAACAAACCCTAGTTAGTGTTGTTCATAACACATTGTTAATAATTACTGAAATTATAAACTAAAACATAAGAATTTTAAATAGATAATTCACTATCGAAATAAGCACAAGAGGTACTCGCGAAAGGGGTACACAAGGTCGCGATAGAGGCCGAGGAAGTGCTAGAGCTGATTCTTCAGCATCGGGACACATGCTTGCTAGGGAGGCACTAGCCTCACCAGTAACTGAGACAGGGTCTCATGACTGAGCAGTTGTGGATGATGCTCTATCCCAAGAAATGCTACGTGTTCTCGAAAGGGTTGCTGGAGTGAGTACTGGATCAGTGGGCAAAAGGTCAATTTCTGAGCGACTCTGGTCTAATGGAGTGAAAATCTTCAGGGGTGTTTCTGGTGTATCCCCAAATGTGGCAAAGTATTGGTTGGAGGCTACCGAGTGGATAATGGACGACTTTTACTGTACTGTGGAGCAAAAATTAAAAGGAGCAGTGTCTTTATTGCGAGATGAGGCCTACCAATAGTGGCTCCCCATGAGAGAGGGTATGTAGGCTGACCGTTTGACATGGGATTTCATTAAAACGACCTTTTTAGGGAAGTATGTGGGCGCAAGTTATGTGGATGCCCGAAGGAAGGAATTTCTGAACTTGACCTAGGGGAATAAGACTGTGGCAGAGTACGTGGCAAAGTTTCTGCTATTAAGTCGGTATGCTCACGGGATAGTCACAATTGAGTATGAACGCTATGTTCGAGGATGGCCTCCGGGATGAGTTACGTGTGCTGCTAACCCCGTAGAGGGAGCGAGACTTTGCTGCCCTTGTTGAGAAAGAAAAAATTGCTGAGGATGTGAAGCGTTCTGAGCGCCAGAACCGCAAGAGAGATAGGGATAAAAATAAGAGGGATTTTGGACCCTCGAGTTCTTTTGGAAGGCTTATAAAGAGGGCCAGATTTGATGGGCCAGTCTGAGTAGTTCATTTTATTGCTACAAGATCGCAGCCTTGCGCTGATTGTGGAAGAGCTCACCAGGGTGAGTGTTGGAAACAAACTGGGGCGTGCTTCCGGTGTGGGTTCATGGATCATCAGGTTAAAAACTATACTCAGAGGCCTGTTCAGATGCAAGCTGCAGGTCAGGGCCATGTTCAGTTAGGGAGAGATGGTCAACAGCTACCGAGAGGCTGTGGACAGGCCAGGGGTGGAAATGGTTTGGGACGAGGTCATGGAGTACCGGGCAGAGGTGCTGGTAACACTGAGGCGAGCCACCCAGCGTTGGTCTATGCTACTCATCGCCAAGAGGATGGTGACGCCCCTAACGTCATAACTGGTACGTTCCTGATTTATAATGTACCATACACTGCTTTAATTTACATTGGGTCTACACACTCGTATGTTGCATGCACTGTGTTTGGGATGCTAGGTATTCAGTTTGAAAATACTGTTAGTGAGATGACTGTGTTGAGTCCACTGGGATAATCGGTTAGGGTGAATAAGTTGTTTAGAGACGTGCCCCTAAAGGTCCAAGGGGTTGTCTTTACGGCAGATTTGATGGAACTGTTGTTTGGAGAATTCAATATTATATTGGCCATGGATTGGCTAGTGAAACACCGTGCAAAATTGGATTGCGCTGCTAAGCGTATGGTGTTGAAGTCTACAGAGGATGAGGAGGTGACTGTGATAGGGGAGCGAAGAGATTATCTGTCTAACGTAATTTCAGCGTTAAGGGCCGAGAAACTAGTTCACAAGGGTTGTGAAACGTTTTTAGCTTATGTCAGCATTTCTAATTCTAAAGGCCCTTCTATTGGAGATGTCAGAACTGTTAAGGAGTTTTTCGGATGTATTTTCTAAAGAGTTTCTTGGGTTGCCTCCAAACTGTGAGGTCGAATTCGATATTGAGCTCCTACCTGGAATAGCTCCGGTGTCCATCGCCCCTTATAAGATGGCAGCTAAGAAGCTGGTGGAGTTAAAGGCTCAAATTTAAGAGCTATTGGACTGAGGATTCATTTGACCGAGTGTGTCCCCATGGGGAGCACCAGTGTTATTCGTGAAGAAGAAGGATGGATCCATGCGCATGTGCATCGATTATCATCAATTGAACAAACTGACTATCAAGAACAAGTACCTTTTACCAAGGATAGATGATCTGTTTGACCAGCTGTGAGGAGCTTTGGCTTTCTCCAAGATAGATTTTCAATCTGGGTACCATCAGCTAAAAGTTAAGGAGGCTGATGTGTATAAGACTACTTTTAGACTCGTTATGCTCACTACAAGTTTCTAGTGATGCCCTTTGGGTTGACGAATGCATCAGCGACTTTCATGGATTTGACGAACCGAGTATTCCAGCCCTATCTGGATCGGTTCATAGTTGTGTTTATAGACGACATCCTGGTGTATTTAAGAACTGAGGTGGATCTTGATGCACATCTTCAAATTGTTTTGCAAATTTTGAGGGAAAAGCAGCTTTACGCAAAGTTCAACAAGTGTGAGTTTTAGCTGTGAGAAGTGATATTTTTGGGTCACGTGGTGTCTACTGAGGGAATTAGGGTTTATCTTCGAAAAATTGAAGCAGTAATTGATTGGAAACCACCAAAGACGGTACCTGAGATTTTAAAAGCTTCTGGGTTTGGCTGGGTATTACAAACACTTACAAACGCTTTGTTGAGGGTAAGGTGGTTGCTTACGCGTCTCGTTAGCTTAAGCCTCATGAGGCGAATTACCCCACTCACGACTTAGAGTTAGTTGTGGTGGTTTTCGCACTGAAGATTTAGAGGCATTACTTAAACGGTGAGAAGTCTATTATTCACACAGATCATAAAAGCCTTAAGTACCTCCTTACTCAGAAGGAGTTGAAACTTAGGCAACGAAGGTGGATAGAGTTGCTTATTACTCAGAAGGAGTTGAAACTTAGGCAACGAAGGTGGATAGAGTTGCTTAAGGATTATGATTGTTCAATTGAGCACCACCCAGGCAAAGCTAACGTGGTAGCTAACGCACTGAGCCATAGGGTTGTATCTTATTTGAGAGCAATGTTTGCTCGTCTCAGCCTATTTGATGATGGTAGCTTGTTAGTTGAGCTTCAAGTGAGACCAACCTGGACTGATCAAATTAAGGAGAAACAGTTGTTGGATGAGTCATTGGTTCCTCATTTCGGATTAGTTGAGAATGGAGAGACTGTGGATTTTAGTCTAAATAGTGAGGGAGTACTATGTTTCCGTGGGAGAGTTTGTGTACCGAGGGATTCTGATTTGAGGTAATCTATACTACAAGAAGCGCATAGTAGTCCGTATGCTATGCATCCTAGTGGAAATAAGTTATATCGAGATCTTCGTGAGTTGTACTGGTGGCCAGGGCTTAGGCGCGAGGTTCCTGATTTCGTGGGTAAGTGCTTGACATGCCAGAAAGTTAAGGCTGAGCATCAACTGCCTTTTAGGTTACTGCAGCCAGTAAAGATTCCACTCTGGAAGTGGGTGAGGGCAACCATGGATTTTGTAAGTGGGCTAGCCTTAACGCCGACTAATAAGGATTCAGTACGGGTTATTGTAGACCAATTGACTAAATCTGCCCAATTTATACCAGTCCACACTGATTATTCATTGTAGAAGTTGGCTAAATTGTACGCGGATAAGATTGTGAGACTGCATGGGGTACCAGTTTCTATCATTTTAAACAGAGATCCTAGATTCACATCTCAATTTTAAAAGAAGTTACACGAGGCTCTGGATACAAGGTTGGACTTCAGTACTGCGTTCCATCCTCAGAAAGATGGTCAGTCAGAGTGGGTGATTCAGATACTGGAGGACATCTTAAGATGTTGTGTATTGGATTTTCGAGGCAGTTGGGAGGACTACTTGTTGTTAGCAGAGTTCACATATAACAACAACTATCAGTCCAGTATTCAAATGGCACCGTACGAGGCATTGTATGGTCGTAGGTGTCGTACTCCTACATGTTGGACTGAGCTGGATAAGCGGTGATGTAACACCCCGAACCCGAGACCGTCACCGGAGTCGAACACGAGGTGTTAACAGACTTTAAAAATAATTTCCCAGACGCTGCCAATCTGCGTACTAGACGCTTTAAAAATCATATCTTGAGTTCGGAAATTTGGAATCCAGTTCCGTAAATTTTCCCTGAAACTAGACTCATATGCCCATCTACATATTTTTTTCTAGAATTTTTGGTTGGGCCAATTAGTACAGTTTATTAGTCAAAGTCTCCCATGTTACAGGGATCGACTACACTGACCTTTTCACATTACGACTTGGATATCTCCCTGTACAGGGCTTCAATACTGATTCCGTTTGTTTCTATAGAAACTAGACTCAGAGAGGAATCTATACATATATGCCTTGACTCCTAATTGTCTCTGGTTAATTTATAATGAATTTCCAAAGTCGGAACAGGAAATCCAGAAACCGTTCTGGCCCTGTCTCACAAGAACCTGAATATCTCTTAACATACTGTCCGTATGATTGTTTCCTTACTTTCCTATGAAAATAGATTCATCAAGGTTAGTTTACATAATTTATTCACTATTTAATTCCATTCCTACTATTTTTAGTGATTTTCCAAATCTACATCACTGCTGCTATCAGCATCTGCCTTTAAGGTAGACTTTACCTATTTCATAGTTTCCATGATTCAACTAGCCCTTTTTGCATAAATAGCACAATTTATGATAGTGATTAACCATTCCCATGGCCAATCCTTGTCAAGCATATCCACCCTCTCAATAACCATATCCATACCAAATGATTATAACATTATACTCAAACATATATAAGCCATTTTCGCATGGCTATCCAAAATTATACAAGTCCAAAGGGTCCATGACCCACAACGAACGGGTAGTCCTATACATGCCATTTCGAAGTTCAACCAAAATTGTACCAAAAGGGGGGCTTTGATAGTGTGGGCGACTTTGACTTCAAAATCCCGAGTCCGATAGCTGGAGAACCAAAATCTATAAAACAGAGAAACAAGGAGACGGAGTAAGCAATTTATGCTTAGTAAGTTTTGAGCAAGGGATTCCAGCACAACAAAAGTATAGCATTCATGTAGCTAAACGGATAATTTCATATGCACAATTTTTCAATATCATACTTACTTCACATTACCAACCCTTTTATTCATACACAAAGATCAACTTAGCCAAAGGCCGGTAGCTCATTTATCAACTGAGCGAATACTTATTTGTAAGGGCTCAACTAATTCAAAGCACATACGAAACATACCTCAATGTTGGGATGTTTCAAGCGTATTAACTGAAATTTTTACAGCAAGATCATTCATTCCCAAATCACGTACCTTCGGAATTTAACCGGATATAGCTACTCGTTCAAATGCCTTCGGGACATAGTCCGGTTATAGTAACTCACACAAATGCCTTCGGGACTTAACCCGGATTTAGTAACTCGCACAAATGCCTTCGGGACTTAACCCGGATTTAGTAACTCGCACAAATGCCTTCGGATCTTAGTCCGGATATGGTCACTTAGCACAAAGCCTTCGGGACTTAGCCCGGACATCATTCAAATAACCATGCACATTTAACAATAAATCATGGCACATTCGTATTTCGTTTTCGTTAGCAAAACTCAAACACAAGACACTTATCATTCTTGCAATTTCGGCTCAATAGCCACACAAAGAGCATGATTTTAATTTGCTTAAAACATGATCTAATCAAATCATAATTTAAGCTCTTTTACTCTAGAACTTACCTCGGATGTTGTCGAACGATTCCGATAGCTATTCGACCACTTTTTCCTTCCCTTTATCGGATTTAGTTCACCTTTGCTCTTGAGCTTAATTAAACAAATAAATTGATTTAATCATTTTAGCATCGAAAAGAGGAACACAAGGCACTTAGCCCATATTTATACATTAGACATTAAAGTCACATATGTACGGAATCATGAATCAAACTCAACATTTTGGCTAATTTTCCCCCTTGGCCGAACTTTCTAAGCCAAGACAAAAGCATCAATATGCTTGCCTCTAACCGAATACATGCAACACCAATCTCCTTCCTATGGCCGAATATGCATGTCTATGTTGGGGCCGATTTCAACACTTAATACATTCTACAAGTATGGTCACTTGTATTGACTAAACACCCTTTTGTTTCAAGTTCAAAACTTGGCTAATACACACATATATACACTAGTAAAGCATCCTCTCCCTTTCCATCAATTTAACCCATGCATTACTCATTAATATACAAAAATTATATTCGGCCTTAGCACACAACTTGCTAGTCGATTCTTCTCCATCTAGCAACCAATGCACATATGTGCTCACTCAAAAATGCTAAAAAGAAGATTCAAGAATCATCAATCCACCATCACATGCATCACTAACAAGCTTCATAGTTAGCATGCAATGGCATTAACACAAAATCTACCTAGGCCGAATATCATCCCCATGACATAGCAAAGATTTGAACCATGGGCTAATTAGAACTCAAGCTAGCAACTAAAAACATGCATGAATCTCATGGCACAACCTCAAACATACCTTGATCTAGATACAAGTATGGCCAAACCTCCTCCTAATCCTCTTCCAAACCAAACATGAAGCAAGAACTCCTTCCTCCTTCCTTAGAATTTTCGGCCAAATGAAGATGAAAAAGGATGAACAAAATTTTCTCTTTTCTTTTCTTTAACTCACGGCAATGGGGGGGGGGGAAACAACCACACACTCTTTTTTTTTGTTTTCATCATATTCCCTTTTATTATTTTATGCCCATGCTCCTTATTTTATTTTTTTCCACCCATGATGCACCAACACAACATGTCTATGACATGTCTTGCCCATCACACTTGGTCTACCATGCTTGTCATGGCTGGCCACTACTAATTAGGGGAGAATTTGACATGCAAGTCCCCCCTTTTTATTTCATGCACTAATAGGTCCTTATGCTTCGACCTATCACATTTCAAAAATGTCGCACATAAGTCCTATTGACTAAATTCACATGCAATCGACTAAATCGAAGCTTGAAATTTTCACACATTCATAATTACATATTCTAGACAATAAATATCACATTAAAACATTTCGGTGACTCGGTTTAGCGGTCCCGAAACCACTTCCCGACTAGGGTCAATTTTGGGCTGTCACAACTCTCCCCCACTTAAGAAATTTTCGTCCCCGGAAATCTTACCAGTAAATAGGTTTGGGTATCGTTCTTTCATCGAGCTCTCGGTTTCCCAAGTAGCTTCCTCGATCCCGTGTTTGAGCCATAACACCTTAACTAACGGAACCCTTTTGTTTCGCAACTCTTTCACTTCACGAACTAGGATACGAATCGGTTCTTCTTCATAACTCAAGTCAGATTGAATTTCAATTTCTGAGGGATTAATCACATGTGACGGATCGGATCTATAACGTCGAAGCATCGAAACATGGAAGACATCGTGAATCTTTTCAAGTTCAGGGGGCAAAATCAATCTATACGCAACCGGACCAACTCGTTCGGAGATTTCGTACGGCCCAATGAATCTCGGGCTCAACTTGCCCTTACGGCCAAATCTGAGTACCTTTTTCCAAGGCGAAACTTTAAGAAACACTTTATCTCCCACCTGATATTCAATGTCTTTTCGTTTCAAATCCGCATACGATTTTTGACGATCTGTGGCTGCTTTCAGACTTTCACGGATTACCTTTACTTTCTGTTCCGCATCTTTAATCAAATCAACTCCGAAAATTTTACTTTCACCGAGCTCAGTCCAAAACAATGGTGTACGGCATTTACGACCGTACAAAGCCTCGTAAGGTGCCATCTTAATACTTGATTGAAAACTATTGTTGTAAGCGAATTCAATCAAAGGTAAATACCGTTCCATGAACTATTGAACTCGAGGATGCAACATCTCAACATATCCTCAAGTATCTGAATTATCCGCTCAGATTGACCATCGGTTTGGGGGTGAAAAGCAATGCTAAAATGCAGCTTGGTACCCAAAGCTTCTTGCAATTTCCTCCAAAATCGTGAGGTGAATCTCGGATCTCTATCCGACACGATAGAAATAGGTACCCCGTGTAATCTCACAATCTGAGAAACATACAATTCGGCTAGTTTATCCAATGAAAAATCCGTACGCACAGGGATAAAGTGAGCCGACTTAGTCAGTCTATCAACAACAACCCAAATCGCATCCTTCTTACTTGCTGACAATGGCAATCCGGACACAAAGTCCATTGTGACTCGATCCCATTTCCACTCGGGTATCATGATCGGCTGAAGTAATCCTGAAGGCACTTGATGTTCCGCTTTCACTTGTTGACATATTAAACATCTCGAAACAAAGTCGGAGATGTCTCGTTTCATACCATGCCACCAAAACCAACGTTTCAAATCGTTGTACATTTTCGTACTCCCCGGGTGAATTGACATTCGGCTACAATGGGCTTCGTTCAGAATCATCGAAATGAGTTTCGAATTCCTTGGAACGCACAAACGACTTCTGAACCTCAAACAATCATCATCATCAATTTGAAACTCCGATTCCTTGTTCGGAACACACTCAGCCCGTTTTGCAACCAATTCATCATCAACTTTCTGGGCTTCACGAATTTGATGAATCAATAATGGTTTGGCTTTTAATTCAGCTACTAACACATTGTCGGGTAGAACAGACAAGTGCACATTCATCGCCCGTAAAGCAAACAATGATTTCCGGCTTAAGGCGTCCGCAACCACATTAGCCTTTCCTGGGTGGTAATCAATGACAAGCTCGTAATCTTTCAACAACTCAAGCCAACGTCTTTGTCGCAGATTTAAGTCTCTTTGAGTCATCAAATATTTGAGACTTTTGTGATCCGAAAATACATGGCACTTTTCACCAAATAAGTAATGTCGCCATATTTTAAAGCAAATACGATGGCAGCTAGTTCAAGATCATGGGTCGGATAATTTTTCTCATGTGGCTTTAATTGTCTTGACGCATAGGCCACCACTCGACCTTCTTGCATCAATACGCAACCCAACCCAAGTAGGGATGCGTCACTATAAATGACAAACTCTTTGCCTGATTCGGGTTGCACTAAAATTGGAGCTTCAGTCAAATAAGTTTTCAGTTGATTGAAACTTTTCTGACATTTCTCCGTCCATTCGAACTTAACATCCTTTTGAAGTAGCTTCGTCATTGGTGTGGCTATCATCGAGAAACCTTTTACAAATCGTCGGTAATAACCGGCGAGCCCCAGGAAGCTCTGAACTTCGGTAATATTTCTTGGAGGTTTCCAGTTAAGTATGGCTGAAATTTTGCTCGGGTCAACTCGAATACCCGATGCGGATACCACGTGACCCAAGAAGCTAACCTCTCTTAACCAGAACTCACACTTACTGAACTTAGCATATAACTGCTTATCCCGCAAAATTTGCAACACTAGTCTCAGGTGCTCAGCATGTTCGGTCTCATCTCTTGAATAGACCAAGATGTCATCAATGAACACAACTACGAACCGATCCAAATATGGTCTGAAGATCCGATTCATCAAATCCATAAATACCGCAGGGGCATTAGTGAGCCCAAACGGCATCACTAAGAATTCGTAGTGACCATATCTCGTTCTGAAGGCAGTTTTGGGTATGTCCGAATCTTGAATTCGCAACTGATAATAGCCCGATCTCAAATCTATTTTTGAGAACACTGAGGCTCCCTTCAGTTGGTCGAACAAATCATCGATACGCGGTAACGGATATTGTTCTTTATCGTCACTTATTCAGTTGACGATAGTAATGCACAACCTCATGGTTCCGTCCTTCTTTTTCACGAACAATACTGGTGAACCCCAAGGTGAGAAACTTGGTCGAGCAAAACCTCTATCTGTCAATTCTTGCAACTGAGCTTTCAACTCTTTTAACTCGGTTGGTGCCATACGATACGGAGCCATCGAAATCGGCGTAGTCCCAGGTACAAGCTCAATACCAAACTCTATCTCCCGAACAGGTGGTAAACCCGGTAATTCTTCAGGAAAAACATCCGGGTATTCACAAACCACCGGCACAGATTCGGGTTTCTTTTCTAATTCTTTGTCATCAAGTACATACGCAAGGTATGCTTCGCACCCTTTTCTTACATATTTCTGGGCCAACATTGAGGATATTACAGCTGGCAACCCATCCAAGTCCGTAGACTCAACTCAGATTACTTCGTTATTTGCGCACCTCAATTCAGTAGTCTTGCTTTTGCAATTCACAACCGCATCATGCACGGTCAATCAATCCAACCCGAGAATAACATCAAATTCATTAAACGGCAAAAGCATCAAGTCCGCCGGAAAACAGGAACCTCGAATTACTAGGGGACATTTCTTACACACTTTGTCGACAAGCACGTAACGACCCAAGGGATTTGACACCCGAATTACGAACTCAGTAGACTCAATAGGTAAAGTCTTACTGGATGCTAAGGTTCACATATGTAAGAATGAGTAGAACCGGGGTCAATCAAAGCAATTACATTAGTATCAAGAGAGTAAAAGTACCGGTAATAACATCAGGCGAAGAAGCATCCTCGCGGGCACGTATAACATAAGCTCTAGCAGGGCACGAGCCTCGGATCTGGTCGTAGCATCTCTAGATCCTCTCTGACCACCACCAGCATTGCCCGTATTTCCAGATGGTCTACCTCGAGCAGTGGTAGCACCCGGTTTCCCACTCTGATTTACATTCTGTTCAGACAACCTCGGGCAATCTCTAATGAAGTGCGTCAACGA